>NC_031774.1:37054001-37077440 GCF_001522545.3 Parus major | reverse complement strand
CGCCGGGCCGGGCGCGCTCGGGTGCGGGGACGGGCGGGGTGTCTCGGGGAGCGCAGCCCCCGCGCCCTGCGAGACTGAGTGAGGTGTGGGGCCGGGAATGGCTCCGAGATGGGAGACACCCCAAGCTGGGTCACGGGCGCTGTCCCTCAGCCGAGGGGAGCAGGAGCGGCTGTCGTGGGTGTTCGTGCCGCTGCCTTCAGACGCCGCCGGGGCCGCACGGACCGCCCCGCACGTCCTTCAGCTGAAGGGAGCCAGAGCTGGGAACTGGCTCCGTCCTTCTGCACAGCCACGTCAGGAGTTTTCCCAGAAGTAGCCAGAAAGCTCCGGTAATGCGGTGAGCTCCCAATGAAAGAGCGGGGGCTGCCGGGCTGCCACCGCCGCGTAAAATGCTAAATCACGGCTCTGCGTAGTGGCCATGACTGGTCCCTTGACACCACCTCACCCGTGGGTAACCTCCCGAGCTCAGGAGAGGCAAGACTGAGGTGTGGTACAAAAAGCAAAAGCCCCCGAACTTCCCCCCCATCCCTCCTCGATACAACTCCCGGCCCGTTGGCGGGCGCCGTGAGCCTGGCGGCAGCTGGTGCGCCCCTGGAGCAAGGCAGGAGTCGTGTTTGCTAAAGCACTAATCCCCTTTCTAGTGGGGGGATTCAAGCGCACTGGCAGCGGGATCTCAGCAGCCCCTCCGGCCCCACCGCACGGTACCAGCATCACTTACTGGACCGCCCATGCACCCGAGCCTGGGTTTGGCGGCAGGACGGTGCTGTCCCGCCCGCAGACCTGCTGCCCGCAGCATACGCGAGATGGCGTGCCTTGGGAAATGACCGCGCTGAAGCCTCGCTCCCTCCCTGCCCGGGGACAGACAGCCCTTGCCACGGTAGGACCGTGGGACTCACCCTGCTGGAAATATCGCCTAGCCGGAGGAAGTAGACAGCACCAGGAGAAAAGGGAAAACAGCGCCTCTGGTTCGAGGGGCTTTCCAGGAGCAGAAGACAGATATGAAGCCTTCATGAAAGACCAGAGACCAGATACACCCACCTGCTCAAAACACTCTCAAACCACTTCTCTGTGTAAGTGCTCCGATTATATTTGCTTAACAAAGTTTTAATCATGTTTTACATTACTCTCCCATTTTCCTCCATTCTCATGGTTGCACTGAATCTCAGATTAGATTATAGACTCCGTGGGCTAGAGACCACCCTTTGTTAGTACAAACCACTGTAATTGGGACCAATGAGCCATGCTTTAGTGCAGTTAGGTCACTCCACTGATTGGCTGCTTGATTTTTACCCAAATTTTTTTACCTTTGTAGTTGGACTTCCTAGCTACATTTCTCACTGAATAACTGGATCTCTGGTTACAGATCCACTGTTCCTCTGAGCGATATGTAAATAGTTCTTTCGCCTCTCCCATGTAAATAGTGTTCCCATTAATGTTTCATTTGCTTTTGTCAAATTGCAAAAATAGTCTGTGGTAGAAATATCCAGTTCTGGAATGTCCAGTTCAGTTTCCAGTCCTAAGAAGTGAGGAATCCAATAATGCCTTTTCCAGCACAGGAGTAGCTGGAGGTAGAGTACCAGTTGGAAAGCAGATGTATTGAGTGCTTATTGAAACTCCAAACATTTCTCTAATAAAAGCTGTAGATTGGAGTTGCATCAGGGAGTTCCTCTGGGCCCCCAGTGTCATCATCTGCCATGGTCCAGACCTCATGGCAAGGCTTGGGGAGTAACCTACAGTCACAGCTGTGGAATCGCTGCTGGATCTCCCCAGCTGATGTCCCTCCTGTGGTGCTTCTTGGCTCTTCCCTGTGATTTGGTGCCCATCTGTGCCTTCCCTGTGCTCACAGTGCCCTCCAACACAGCCCTCTTGTAGCTTTCTAAACTTGCCTCCAGTTTATGATCAGTTTCTAAGGTGGGACCCAAAACTGTAGAACCCATCACTCCCATCACTTGGCCTTGCTGTGGCATCTGCCAATGCCCGCAGATGTCTGACAAAAACACCGCCAGCATTGTTTGGGGATTCAAGTTGGTTCAGCCACCTCGTGACTTACTTCTATCAATAAATATATTTGTTTCCCCAGGCTGTGTCTGCCCCATTACAAATCTCAGTGCCCTGGCTCCCACTTGGAAGGGTCATAATTATTCTTTGATTACAGATTGTTTCCCCTCCCTCCCACGTTTACAAGAGAATGTACCTGTAGTAACTGGCATTACACCCAACTCACAGCTTCTAAGCTTTCCAAAGTGTTACATGGGTTTATCTTCTTGCCGTCATCCTTTACTCCTACCAAAAATTTTACAGGTAGAAAATTCAGATAATTTGTAATAATGGTTAACAATTTTGTGAACACACCTCCAAATCCTCTGTAAATTTGCTGGATTTGTTTCCTTTTCGCTGCTTTATTACATTTCATTATTCCCATCACCTAGCTGAGAGTGCAGCATTACACCTTCCTGAACAATGACAGGGAAACTTTATTTAAGGTCAAAGCTTTTCTAAGCGAGGAGCTGAATGATGTTATTGCTCCTGTCCTTACACTGTGTTCTCTACAGCCTGCTAAAATCAGGTTGGTCTTCATTAAACATGTTGGCTGCTTACACATGAGAGTCATCCTTATATGACCTGAGATTAACCAAAGGGTTAATCCCACAATAAATAGGAAATCAAACTTCTAGTGGAAAAATGTAGTAGCTGGTGGGGAACTGACAGGGTGAAAACAAGAGGAACCAGTTCCTCATCTTATATCCTTTGCTTCCTCAGTCCATTCCCTCCTCTTTGGTTGAGGCTGAATGTTCATGTGCTAGGGAATGGAAACCAGAGTAGGCTCTGCCTCCCTTTTTGCCAAAGTTCCTCATTTTATATGAGGGCACTTTTACCCTTGTTCATAACTTTGCTGCTAACATAGGGAGCCATTTAAGCCTTGCCAAGGTTCAGCAATCAGATTCAGCGATGGCTGGGCCAACTTCTTGGGGACCTTCCAAAGTGAGGACAATCTCCAGATTCTTCTAGATATCTTTCCTGTCACTGCCTTCTTTTAGGGACATGGTTTAGTGGTGGGCTTGTCAGTGCTGGGTTAATCATTGAGCTCTTAAAGATCCTTTTCATCTCAATTCCATGATTATGTGACTCTGGAGGATGCTCCATCTGATTGCCCAGGGTGCTCCAGAGTTTGGCACTAGAAGCTCATCATCCAGGTCCTTGTACATCACAGACTGTCATCTCTGGCTGTGAGGTAGGGATACCATTGCTTTCAGCCCCAGCCATGTCTCCAGCAGCTCCAGGACACCTGGAAGCCTGTGCAGACACTGAAGTGGAGGTCTGCACCTCCATGGTCCACAAGTAAAACATTGTCACGGAAGTGGGCAGCTGCATGTATATTTCTGAGCAGTCTTGGGGCATAAACAGCAAGAGGAATGTATGACAGAAATGCCAGCTGGCAGAGAGAAGATCTTGAGTGAGGTCTGGTTCCCAGAGAAAACCCAAAATTCTTCTGGGGGTTGAGGGGACAGAAATAAAAAGAGAAATTCCTTTTGCCACTTAGTAAAAGAAAAAATAACCACAACTTAAAAAAAAAATAAGAGTTAAAAATAAAATAGAAAATAACTATAAGCAAAGGATTAAAGAACATTTCTCTCCTTCATGTTTCCCCTCCCCACCACAAAAAAAAATGGTTGTGGTTGAGTTTTTTATATTGCAGGGTTTCAAATAAAGTTGACTTTTAAATCTTGCCCTGACATCTGGTTTGTAATTAATGGAGCAGTAAATAGGAGGGAGACAGAAGCTGCCTCAGAAGCCTGTCCTTGATACATGACTCTCCAGCAATATAGCTAGATGAGCGATACCACCCCCAGGCTCCAGCACTTAAACAAAATCCAGGCTGGTTTTGGTGGCAACACAAGCCATTTCATCTTCCCCCTAGAACAAGGCTGCCAATTATCTTGCTGTGGTTGGGGATTTGATGCTGGTGACAGACATTGAAGGAAATATCTGCATTATGAGGATATGGATTGTCTAATATAACTGACCTTGCTGGTATCTTAATTGTGTTTTGTTTTACCTGAGGACAATCTGCTTCAAGAGGAAAATGATGCTAACAACTGCTATGTTTTCTTCATTGCTCGAATATTAACAAGAAGCTTTCTGTAAGGGGAGGTAGAAAACACTGTTCTGTGAAGGTACTTGGGCTAGAGGGATTTGAAGGGATTTGAAGACACTATGAAAACACTTAACCTTCCTCTTTTTCCACAAATGAAGTGATGCTGTGGGCAGGTCACATCATGTCAGCTATCACTAAGGTGATGCTGGGAGGACAGGGGTGCCACAGCTCCTGTCCCTACTCTGTAAGTGAGCAGCTGTGTAAAGATTAAAAAAATCAATTTCACCTTCTGGTTCTTGCCCACCTCCATCTGCATAAGCCCATTGCAGGGAAACCAGGTCCCCTCCAGGGAGCAGATTGACATTCCCAAACATACAAAAGTTATAGGAGACTCAATGAGACCATGGTGACTTTTGTTAATTCCTTACAGACTTCAGCTGGATTTCAGCTCCTACCCCACAGGCTGCAGCCATTTGCCAAATTTGCCTGCATTGGAGTTATTTATTGATCTCACCATATCATAAATAGGAAGATTTGGCTTCCTTTGGTGTGAGTCTCAGCAATCTGCTCCCTACAAGCCTCATTATATGTTGCAATTCACTGAAAAAAATGCCTCCTAGCAGAGAAGGCCACAGTTATCAATTATATGGATATCAGTAGTGGCTTTCAGGGAGGCTGGGTCCCAGCTGCTCTCTGTAGGTGTGTGTGCAGACAGGTGGATGGTTCTGTGTGCAAAGAGAGCAAAGAGACCAGAAGACAAGACAGCAGGAGAGGGAGAAATGAAGTTTCCGAGGGATGTCTCTGCTGAGTACTGGTCTGGGAAACTCCATGCCTGCCACCAGTAAAGTTTAGGCAGGACAGAGAAACATGCTGGTTGCCTAATTTCCCAAAATGGCTCAATCTGGGAGGTTTTCAGAAAGCAGAAATCAGGACCAGATGAATCACAGCCACAAATACTTAATTTTGTTATGATCACACTTCATCCTGCTCTTGTGCTGGCACTGGAGCATATTCAGTTCTGCAGGGATGTAATGCAGGGTGCTGAGCCCACAGAAAAATATTTACATTTTTTCCTTCCCCCCCCATCCCCCAATGATTCTTAATAATAAGGCCACCTTATTTACGAAAATTCCTTTGACTCAGAGGCATAACAGGTAATTCCCCAGGGCTGTTGCCCAAGACCTTTCTGCCACCCCTACTCCATGATACCCTCTCTATTTCTCCCTCCATTTTCTTCAGGTCACACCAAATTCCCAGGTCCTTTTCCTGCCAGGACTGGAGGCACTTCCTGACAGAAGTATGCTACTGCATCTTTGCTTGCCTACGTAAAGGAATGGCAGGATATGTTGTGGAATGAGGTGCAGGTATGGCCACTGCAAAGCAGATGAGTGGCCTCACCACTGCCAGCAACAGTTGCAAAGGGGCAACTGGAGCCTGAGAGATGCTGATAAGGAAAACCAGTGGTAAGGGGTGGGAGAAAACAAGCAAACCAACATGGAAAGCTGGCTAGAAACAGCTGAGCAGAACAGCACCTAAAAGGAACAAGTAGGAAAATTGCTTTGCAGGGAAATAAACCACACCTGAGCTGGGTTCCTGCATCTCAGAAAAGCAACGAGGAGGATGATAGCTCCCAAAATGAAATAGTGATTCGTCTCTTTGCAGGGAATGTGACAGAGGAGGGCCAAGGAAAGGCAGCACAGAGCCAGACAGTTGCTGCTCTTTTCTGAAATTGCAGCTTCTGAGCCCATCCACCTTGTTCATTCACAAATGAGACCTGGCAAATGTCCACTGTGCAGGAAGCTTCAGAGAGGTGAGGTTGCAGTGCCAGCTCTTTGCAGGTGTGTCAGGATGGAGATTCTCTTCTTTTTTTCTGTGGGTGAACACCCATGTGCAACCCTGACGGGCAATGGCAGAATGCCTTGCTTGCTGATGCAGTAGGAGAAGGGAAAATGCATCACTGCTTCAAGATGACCTAAAAACAAAGCTCCTCTTCAGCTGCCCTCCCTTCTCCAGGTGCCAGTGCCTGCCTAGAAGGCAAGGACAGTGGTGACTAGAGGATGTCTCCAGCAGAGCCCAGGAGAAAAGCAGCACCAAGCCAAAATCATCAAGCATATATTGCATTGTTTTGAAAATATTTTTTCCCCTTAGGACTTAGCCCTCTTTACTTCAAAGCCAGGAGAGGGGACACAAAACCAGAATCATGCTCCAAGTGCTGCTAATATAACAATCCCTAGCAGCTGCCATGCAGGATTCTCCACTCACATTTGTTTTGCTTCTTTTGTGACATTTGATTAAAGTCTTGCTATCCTAAATATTAACTAAAGTGCTTGGAGGCAAGGCCTAAATTTCACTTTGCCTCCCAAGTTCACCAGCTCCATCCTCCTCCTCCTCCTCCTCCAAATATATTTTGCTATAAATTACTGGCACTGTTTCTGTTGATAGTCAACATAATCAAACATTTGTAAGCATGCTGTCTCTTCAATCTGTTCAGTTGATGCACTTTACCTGATCTTTCATTAAAGTAATCAAAACACTTGCTGTGCCACGTCTAATGAATGTTGCATGTATGATTAAGTACTTTCATTCATATTGCAAGTTTGATTTAATGTAATCTGCCTTTCAGACAGCCATTAGCCTAGCTCCTGCGTGAATTCGATTAATTGGCTGAATTCTTCCAGATGTCCTTTAAGTATTACAGGAATTTCTATGTAAAAACAGCAGGGACCATCTAGCAGAGAAGCAAACAATGATACGTTATATTGCTGCCATGACTTACAAAAAGCTGGATTCATTTTCATTAATAAAACATCTGTACTGCTGCACAGCTATGCATCAAGATGCATTTATTTTATATGTTTATTTCTCTTATGACTATAAATAGATGGTTAAACAGAAGCACGGTATGTTCAGTTGGAAGACAAACAAACAGAACTGTATCAGAAATGAAAATCGAAATAAAGAATGTCAGAATTAGGACTTATAAAATAAGCATCATGTGTTGTAACAAACATGGCAGCAACTCTTATGGCTTATTTCTTAGGTATTTCTTAGGATAAAGGCATTTTTCTTAGAGCATGATGAATCTGAAAGCAATTGGTTCTTGAGTTGAAATGTCCTATGTCTAGTTTATGTTTATATGGCTTATTGTACCTCTAAGTGGGAAGAAAAATGCAATTTGGCATTTTTAAATGGATGCAGTAATGAGAAAAAGTGTCATTAAAATAAACAGTTTTTCTTAATTCTCAAAATGAGAATTATTTTCTTCCCCCCCTCCCAAGTTACGCTTTAGAAAGGAATCACTTTTTCCTAAAAAGCAAAGTCCCCAAAAGTCAGCTTGTGTTTCAGTGCCTGCTGTACCCAGCCTGTGCAGGACATGGTGATGTTTCAGGGCATGGGGAGGATGCCTCCACAACCCAAAGTAGCTCCCTTCACTTTCTGCTAGCCTTGTTAGATCTGAGAGCACCTTTTGAAGAAGGATATGAGATCTCAGAACTTTCTTGCCCCTTTTATCATCTCTCCCCCTGCCTACCCTTCTCATCCTTGGCAATGAGCCCATGGGGCAGACTGGAGAAGTCTGGCAGGAGTTTCCCTGAGCTCAGCACAGCTTAATTTTCCTGAATGCATGGTACTTCTCATCCAGGTCAGAGAGCTGCAGGGCTCTGCCTGTCACCACTTGGTTTCAGTGGGCTCTGCCAAGTCAGGAACTGAGGAAGGGAGAGGAGCAGCAGCACTGCAGCAGTGTTGCAATTCTCACCAGCAGTGCTCCATCAAGTGGTTCTATCTCACCTGGGGAACAGCCAGGTCCCATTCTTCCCTCTCCTCCCTGGCTCCCTCTTTCCCAGCTGCTGCACAGCCTTGAAAGTGTGTTTGGTCCTTGAGGTACCTCTCCTGTGCTAGGCAAATTATTGCCACTTTGCACCACATCAGGACTTTACTGACTGCCCTGTTGAAATGAGCAGGAGCTCATACTAGCCAGTCCATTTTCAAGGGCTGTTTTAATAGATGATGGATTTGCATGAGACATCTGAAATAATATTGTTTAGCAAAAATTTAAGTGGTACTTAATGAAGAGAATGAAAATTGAAAGAAAGAATTGAGACTTGCTAAACTGTATCTCCCTTTTTTCCCCAACACAGTCACAGCACTGGCCAACTTGTTTCTTTGTGTACACATTCTCCTCTGCTCTCACTTCCTTCTCTGTTTCTTACTTTTGTTCCTATGGTGTCTATTATCCTCCTATAGCAAAGGTACCCATGAAAACTCTGTATTGTATTATTATATTGTATTATATTATATTATATTATATTATATTATATTATATTATATTATATTATATTATATTATATTATATTATATATCATATCATATCATATCATATCATATCATATCATATCATATCATATCATATCATATCATATCATATCATATCATATATCATATACCATATACCATATATCATACCATATCATATCATATTTATTATCAATATTATCTGTATCCTACTATGAAAAATGCTTTAAGACAAATTTTCTACCACACTTGCTCCAGTGCCCACATAACCTCATAAAAGCCTGGCCCTGCTGTATTGAGCCAAAATCATTACACTAACCCATTGCAAGGGTCTCCTGCCCATGAAAGGGAAAGCAAAACACAGAGAGCTGATTGACTCCCTTGATCTCTGCTCCAGAGGGATTTTCTTAGCAGGGAGAGCAGTGGGTTGACTGGAGGAGAGCAGGAGGTGAGGCAGGTTTTCCTCGGCAAGCTGCAGGAGCCTCAGCAGCAGTGGCAGGAGAAGCACTTTCCCCTTTGAGACATATCAGAAACCTGAGTCTCAATGCAACAAAAACAGTTTCTGGATTTTTGCAGAGTAGAAAATGGTGTAAATATCACCTATAGGTGACCAATCTAAAAATTAAATGTAGCAAAGCAAAGCAAGCCTTTTCTAGTTTCCCGTGCTGTGTGTTTTCCAAGGCAGATGTGGAAAAGTCACATCTTCTTTTGAAGCCCAGGAGACTGAAAAATTAAATCAGGGGGCTTTGTTATTGATGTTTTTCTAATACAAATGTTTTGAAATCCCTGCCTTTCATGTGTCTCTTACAAATAAGCAGAAATGTGTGATGAGTCATCTTTGCTTTTAATTCCTTTAATAGATTCTTACCTCACCCGCTAACGTCTAAACAATTCTCGTTTCTGTAACAATCCCTTCCTCAGTGGTAAATATTGCTCTCAGACAACATCTTTTTTGGAGGATTATTATCTTCATTCTGTGGCTGAGACTCATTATACTCAGATATTTATTTAAAAGAACCAAATGACAGCAAATGCCTGCATGTATCATGTCTCCCCTTACACATATATTAAATATATTTTAGCAACAAGGCCCAGCACTCTCATTGTTTTGAAAAAAACAGCTGGCCTTCCTTCCTAGCCATCACTCCTTGAGAAAGGAATACTGAGAGGTGGCGGTAGAGTCTAACCTTGCCTGCTAAATGGGATTCCACTGACGCTAATGGGAAATTTGGCAAAGACAGGAAAATAATTTATGAACTATTTGAATATTTTCAATTATAAAATAAAAAAAAAACCAAAACCTTGGAGAATTATTAAGAAGGAAGAAGCAAATGAAAATGCCACTATAAGGCATGGTGAAATGGTATATGTGGAACCAGTCCAAGAAATAATTTTGATAGCAAATGACAGGTTTGAGTCTTCCTGAAGTAGCAAAGTATCACCCATCTCACTGAAGAGCTGGACAAAAAAAAAAGCTCACAAATTTTACACAGGAAAAAGTCCTCAGCTATTTAAACTAACATTTCACTATTCCAACATTCATGGCTTCTGCTCCTGTTCTTCTAAACCAAACCCCAAGTCTAAAAGCAGCACCCACTTCTGTTCACACCCAGCTGCCTCTGGCCCTCAATAGAGAGGTTCCAACTGGTGCACAGTCATAGCAAAAGGTTTTTGAGATTATAATCAGCTTAATTATAAAAATGGAGTGGGGTTTGGCCTCAGTGAGCTGTAAAATACATTTTTAACTAGGCCATTGATACAGCAGAGACAAGATGAAAAACAAGAGAGGAGGGCAAAGGTTTGGCTGTGTGGCCATTCTGGGAAATGACTGAAAAACAAGAACAAAGCTATTCAGAGCAGGTCATTAAAGAAAGAAAGAATCTTAAACAAGCCTAAAAGATAGGAAATAGAAATATGACACGGTCACTTACAAAGCAGAGGTCAAAAAGACATCAGTAATTAATGATGAAAAGATAAAGAACCAAGCACTTAATTTCAAAGAAATAGTCGGGAAAGGCATAATGGCACTGTGAACAGGAAAAAAGACTTTGCAGAAGTAAATGGAGATGAATAAGATCTCAATAGGGGGAAAATGGATAATTGAAAAAGTAGAACTGCAAATTACTGCAGAAATTCACCTGGAACATAAACCAGTTATTTAGGACTAAGGGTGAAATACAGCACTGATTGGGTCCATTTTTTTTCAAAGGGACCTCCAGGTACACACTTCCAATTTTGCTCTGATATTTTTCCATTGCAGTTTTTATGCGTGGAAAATATAGGTGAAAATTTCTAGCGTGTATGAAAGTTTAAAGACTACTTTCTGAAATGCAGACCAGTGGATTTTACTTCTGTTTCATCAAGAGATTCTAGAATGAAAGGGGTGAAAAGCAGAAGTCAAGAAAAATGGAGAACAGCAGATGTTTTGAAACAGCAGTTTCAACCCTCTTAGCATCTTTCCTTGTTTTCTCTACTGTTTTCTGAGCTTCAGCTCAAGTGAGCAAAACTTGATAATCATGGAGTCCTAGAATAGCCTAGGTTGGAAGTGACCTTAAATATCACCTCATTCCAAACCCCCTGCCATGGGCAGGGACATCTTCCACTACACCAGGCTGCCCAGAGCTCCATCCAGCCTGGTCTTGAACACTTCCAGAGATGCAGCACCCACCATTTCTTAGGGCAATGTGTTACAGTGCCTCACCACTCTCAAAGTACAGATTTCCTAATATCTAATCTAAACCCACCCTCTTTTAGTTTGAAGTCATTATGTCTTGTCCTGCCATCACATGCCCTTGTATAAAGTCTCTCTCCATCTTTCTCATAGGCTCCCTTCTGCTACTGGAAGGCCACAGTTAGGCCAGCCCAAAGCCTTCTCTTCTCCAGGCTGAACAATCCCAATTTTCTCAGTCTTTCTTTGTAGCAGAGTTGTTCCATCCCTCTGATCATCTGTGTGACCTCCTCTGGACTCTCTCCAGCAGGTCCATGTCCTTGCTGTGCTGGCACCCCAGAGCTGGTGCAGCACTGCAGGAGGGGTCTCAGCAGAGCAGAGCAGAGGGGCAGAATCCCCTCCCTGCCCTGCTGCCCACGCTGCTCTGGATGCAGCCCAGGACACGTTTGGCTCTCTGGGCTGGCAGTGCCCATGGCTGGGTCATGCCCAGCCTCTCACCCAGCAGCACCCCCAAGTCCTGCTGGGCAGGGCTGCTCTGATCTGTCCATCCCCAGCCTGTGCTGGTACCGGGGGCTGCCCTGACCCAGGTGCAGCACCAGCACTTGGGCTTGTTAAAACCCATGAGATTTCTACAGCCACTTCTTGTGCTTGTCCAGGTCCCTCTGGGTGGCACCTTGTCCTTCAGGTGTTTCAACAACACCACTCAGCCTAGTGTCATCTGTGAAATTGCTGGGGGTGCACTTGAACCCTTCCTCTATGTAATTAATGAAGATATTGAATAACACTGGTCCCTATACAGACCCTTGAGACCACTTGTCACTAATGCCCATTGTGACTCCAAGCTGTGGAATGCAGAATGTAAAAATGTCCACAGCAGTGGACAGTCAAGACTGTACAGACTCAGCTATACTCTGGAGTTGTCACAAAAGGAGTTAATGAAAAAAAGATGAAGTGAAGGTGTAACGTTCTTGCAGTCACTGGTGCAGGAGGTTGTCCCACTAATTCTACCTAAAGGTGAGGAAGAGGAAAAAATCTATATTACAGAATTATTTCTGTTCATTTCCCAGTTAGGCTTTTTTTCCCCCAAGACTGCATGAGAAGACTCCTTCACAAAAGCCTACTGTTGTGTTAAGCAGGTCATGTGTTTCAGAATAACCAAGCCTAACTTTCTCCACCCTTGGCTGAGTCCCCTGATGCTGGCAAGCAGATCCCTGGTGTGTGGAATGACAGAGCCCTGCACAGAGGCACACGGGGCACTGAAAAATTTATCTCTTCTTCTGAAGAAGCTGCCACACCAGAGGTTTGATGTATTATGTAGTAATGCATAAGCCCTCCCACCAGTCAGTGACTGCTCTAGCCCTATCAGAAGGATTGATAACCACATCACCCCTGTGCTGCAGAGCCAGCTCAGACACTAATTCCCAAGGGCTGGACCACAACATTGAACTTTTACATGAAGAAGTAATCTGAAGTGCTGTTGGCTGTAAAACACAGTGGGGCTGTTGTGGGAGAGGATTGGTGATACATCTACCTGGAATAGCTGTGGGTCTCAGGCAGTGAAGTGGGACACATATGATAGCTGCTCTGCTTAAAGGTGACCAAGTTTAGCAGACAAGACATGATGCCATGTCTCAAATACTGCTTTATATTGCACATGTGTGTGTGGATCCAGGGAAAGAGAGTTTATGATTATCTGCATTTCAATGGGACACGGAAAAATTAAGAGTATCTGTCCTGACATTTCCAGAAACTGGGCAAAAAAAATCGTAACAGCTGTAGGTGTTCAGTGAAGGCATAAAGCCCTTAAACACCATAAGTCAGTCCGGGTGCATCCCTCTCTGGATGCTGAACCATAATCCCTAAGTGCCCATGACTGGCAGAGGCTTAATCCTTTTCAACAATGAGATGAGCTGGAGGCTATATCCTTTCAAGATTTACATAACACCCCAGCACACATGTCTTTTGGGAGGATAAGAGCTGCTTAGTATGTCCTGCATTAACATTTTTACAGCCATTTGGTTTACATCCATGTCTCTCCCCGCAGTGGGAAATCCCAAGCTGATGACATTGCCCTCAACCCACCAGCATGCTGGTTATGGGCTTCACAGATGGCTCAGCCCAGCAGAAAGCACTTCTGTATCTTGTGTCCTGGGTGCAGCCCTTGCCCTGTCATACAATGTGTCTTGTTGACGTCAGCCCATTGTGAACCCCCAAACACACATAGGTTCTGTGTCCTCCCAAGGTACAGCAGCAGAAACATGTAAGAAGATGCAAAACGCGGCAGTTGTGTGGGGAAGGACAGTGGCTAACTGGTACCTCATGAAAAGCAAGCCACAGCATCCTGGTGTGAACCAGGCTCACAGTGTTATGAACCTTGCCTCACCTTTTATTGGTCTTTCTATGTGCAATTCTTGTGATGTGTCTTTACCTCAATGGTGATCACCACAGAACTCCACAGTCACTGCTCCATTGCTACAGCACTGCAATAGGCTGTGTTTCATTTGGGTCAACTGGATACTGCATCCACTGGAATGAAGTTTACTTTGAAACAAAACTGTTTTCTGGTGAAGTTCATAATTCCTTTGAAAGGGAGAAGCAATCCTGACATCAGCCTTCCTCACTTTAATTACTCTCAGTGTTTTCTTCATGCCAACAATCTCCCATGGATGCAACAATCAATTCTCAGGACAAGGATAGGTGAACAACTAACACATCTGAACTGAAAAGAGAAAAAAGGTATGAAATAAATAAAAAAAACCTACAATGAAAATTAGCCCAATCTTTAGTTGTCACCTGGTATCCTTGCATCTTCCTTTTCCCATCATCTGTATTTCCTTGACTTTCTTTTGCAAGACCTATAGCAGCTTCATCTGAAAACTGGCAGATCCACAGAGTTCCCTGCTCTTCTTCAGCAGTACAAGGCACTTGTGTCCAGCTGCAAAGACTCCTGTTTTGCAAGGGACACGTTCCAACATTATTAACTGTGGCATTTTCAACGTAAGTTTTAGCCTTGTGAAACTTTTACAAATCTGCAGTAGCAACACTGTGAAGTCCACACACATACGGATCATCCCCTAGCCCCTTACTTGGGAGAACGAGGTTATAACCAGGAACTGAGGAAGAAACTTGGTAATGTAACAACGTACAAGTCAGACTGGACATTATTACAGTTTGTCCTGAAAATGTAATTGTTTTGCTTTGTCCATTTTTTTCTACAAAGTGCATATAATATTATCCCTTGCATAACAATGTACAAAAATCTGTAAGAATTACAGATTAAGGAGTGCCTTGTAGTCTTTCTCTGCCTGCTTTAGTTACTGTTTAAGCAATTCTATTTCTGAGAATGGTGCCAAAAACACAAATCTGGCACTTGCATGATACTTATCTGATACTGCAGTGATGAAAGTCTCCTAGATCTGTCACCAGAACCATTGCATAAAACTCATTCAACCAACAGAGGCAGAGTGCAGGCACACCTTAGCAGATAGACTTGGACAGTTACTGTGTTTATGCAAACCTGGTAATGGGGTGGAGTCAAAATCAGCATTATTGTAATCTTACAGAAAACACAAAATGTCCTCATCTCATTTAACTGCTGCCTCAGTTAAGCCACTGTGTGCTTGGGGATGTGTCAGTGCTAGAAAAGTGATGTTGATTTTCCATCCCTTGTCGAGTTACAAGTTTCACCACAACCTGCAAACACCTGGATTACTAAAACCACACAGAGGCCAAGTACCTTCTGCTGGACGACACTTCAGAACAGGCAAGATCAGATAAATTCAAAAAGCTCAGAATCTCTAAGTCCTTCTCCTGCCCACAGAGTGGGTATAGACTGTCAGTCAGAGAGCAAGTGCCTTCCAGCCCTCTTCTACCCTCAGCCTCAACACTGGGAGTCAATGGACACAAGGGGATGTCCTCCAAGTGCTTTGCCTCAGCAGCTCAAATACATGACTAGTTCATTATACAAGGACTCAAAAGGGAGGGGAAATCCTCCATGAATATTTTTGAAGAGCAACGTAGGGCAGAGCATTAGCTTGCTCAAGATAACCACAGTGAGAACCAGAACCAGAACAGCCAGACTGGTGCAGTTTTTTTCAGCACCAGACCCACACAGCACCGTTGGTGCCACAAGTTCCAGCCTGTGTGTGGTGTCCAAGGAGGCACTGCTGGCCTCCATCTCAGACCCCTGGCTCTTCAGGACAATGAGCCACCCATAGAGCAGAGAGGGAGTTAAAGAGGAAACATTTGGATGCAAGTTCATATATCACTTTCAGGAGAGTTGGTGGGGGTGGTGGCTATAACATGCTTAGAGTAGGCACACACTAGGGCACAGTAAGGGAAACACATACAGAGTGAGTGATACAGAGCTCAGTACAGAAACACAACCAGGAAATGAGAACAAACATGAGCTTACAGTGGGTTTGTTTATCGTTTAAAAATGCTGCCATAGAAAAAGACACTCAAAAGAAGACAGATATTATTTGTCCCTGTCATGCCCTCCTGTCAAAGAAAAGGGAAGTGCTGGCTGTCAAACAGTATTTTTCAGATTTAGATTTATTTTTTTATTTTTTTTTTTGGTGGGGGGGAGGCAGGTAAGCAAACCAAAACACAAATAAATACAAATTTGTATTTGTTTGTCTATCTAGATTTGTGTTCCATAATACTTTCCATTAACCTTATAGTTTAAAAAATTAAAAATTAAAAAATTATATAAACAAAAAAGCTGCTGGGATTACTGGGAATAATTTTGTGACTTCCTGCTAATAGCCCCCTGCACACAATGTTGTGGAAGAGAGAAAGGTGGAAAAACACTGCTATAAGCACTAAGGCCATTTAATCCTTAACATGGGAATGTATTTCTGCTCTTTTTCCCTCCCTAGATTCATTTTATGTTCCCATCAGAAGGTTAATTGTGTTAACAGGAGTTACAGCCACAGGGGAAAGATGTGATTGAATGCTGAGTGCAGTTTCAGCTGATAACCTCTGAGTGAGTGAAAGGGCACAAAAAGGGGTTGATCTCCTCTAAAGAGGTTGTCAGTCATTGAGGAAAAAGTGCAGCTCTGGGAGAAACAGCCTTATCTCCCAGGACATGAAGAAGAGAAGCTATCAAAATAATCATGAGGCTACACTCATCCCAGGCTCTGTGTCTGTGCTTGTGGCTCTGACACTGGAGTTAAGTGAGAATAACTGGCTTTTTTATGTATATGAACAAGCAGACCCTGACTTGATGCACATTCTTGAAGACTGATTGGATTGCATGAATGTGTATAATTAACAACAGACCTCAAATAATTATACCTCTAAAAAGGTGGAATGAGATCTTGACATCTTTTAGCTTGATAGCACAACTCCTTTTTGCTGGATTGAAGATATGATTGCACGCCAAGGTTTTAGGTAAGACATCCTGTGAAATCTTTCACACACATTTACACTTAATCAAAAAGGTTCATAAGAGGGTCTCCATGAAAAGCAAGGCATTCTCTCCATCATTTCAGCCCAAGTCTGAACTAATCCTGCAAAATTGCTAGGATTTACAGGAAGCAGCTTGGAGAAGAAGGGCTAGTGTTTTTTAAGATTAAATATTTCCATAAGCCGTAATCAATGAGAATGGGCATTTGTGGAAATGTTTGCACTCACAGGACAAAGATTCAAGGCGTATTTCAGTGCTAGAATACCAGCAGGGAAGTTTGGGTCTGATTTCTCAAAGTTGCATTGGAAATTCCAGAAACAGACGAGCCTTCTCCTCCTTTGCACTCCAAGTCTACCTTAGAAATGTCTTGTGGGAACTCCACCAATTGTTTTAGCTGCTGTTACCCTCTGAATTGCAGTTGTCCTTTTCTACCTTGTCAAAAATGGCTTGTCCAGTTACAGCCATAATATAACACTGCAGTTGTGGAAGAGAGAAATAAGCAGAAGGGGAAAAAAATGCTTAGATTTTTGTTTAAAATGCCCAAGTATAAACCTGGCAATATTTTCCCCCAAAGCATTTATGTGCAAAAAAGTTCTGTAATATTAACATCCACAGTGCAACTTGAACAAAACAACTAAAAGGCTTATTGACTTGGTAGCAGGGAAAGCCAGTTTGAAATATTTGATCCTATCACCAGCTAAGCAAGTATGTGTAAAGTGTAAAGCCTGCACTTGTTGATTTCTGAGATAAAAATCAATAAAACTGTCCATAACCTATAACTCCTTGGTTTACCTCTCCATAGAGATCAAAAGAGAGTAATTAGATTTCTGCCTGACTAGCAGGGGTAGAAAACTGTTTCATTTTGGATCAAAACCTTCCCAGTGGATTACACCTTCTATCCACTGCCTATCAACACTTAACAATTGCTTCTGTATTTGACTTTGACAGAACTACCAGAATGTTACTATCTAATTTTCAGTGTAGTTGATAGAGGGCTTGGATGCTTTATTCTAGTGTCAGATTATAAAATTAATTCTTCTCACTTTATATTTTACATTTTTACTCTGCCTAGTGCTTTGTAAAAGCCAGCCTTCCTAATGTGATTAATAATTAAAAAACAAAACTACAATACCCATCCTACTTCTAATTTACAGCAAGCAAAAAACCCTTTATCAATTATTGATGATCCAGCCTTTGTATTCAGATATCGCTCTAAAAAAGCAGTTGTCTGCCTAGGATTGTCTTTGCATTTCATATTCAAATGAGGTGGACGCTGTTGCATATATTTTCATTTGATGACATTTTAATATCACCAGATGCTATTGCCTGCCCAGGAGATAACTGTTCCAAATACAGCCTTCTTTCCCCTCTAAGCACAGTGATATTAGGTGATGAGAAGAAAGCAGGTCATGCTTTAAAATAACATTTTATAACACTTGTTACTATCATGTTGTTCTTGAATTTTAACAGCCCAAGAGTCTCTGTAATAATGTTTTTTTAAAGAGAAATGTCACTTTGCATTTTGATCTTTCTTAACTAAGCAGCTTTTTGAACAGGCTGAAAGCATGAAATATCAAATAACAAATAGCACTCACAACAACTTCACATCCTAGATAGAGATTAATATGCTGGAAAATATGTGTCAGTTGATGTTCCATGTAATGGGCTGTGGTGATGGACAGATGCAATAAATTCCTGCCCTGATGCAGATGACGTCCAGATCACAGTTACCTGAAGCCTTCCAACACCTCCAAGTCTACTCAGAGTAAGCTTTCAGGGGCATTTTGCTTACTTACTTGCTTGCAAGGTTAACAAACCTCCCCATTCTCACAGCTCTGAGCCTTTAGAAAAGAAAAACTAACCTCATTTTTAAAGAAGAACTGAAGCTTGCAGTCCTTGAACCTAGCCACAATATATACTTGTACAAAACTATTAGATAAGGTTTGACTTTACCCTAAATGTATGCATTTAGACTGAAACTCCCAGGAGGTGGAACATTTTTCTTGAGCAAGAAAAATCACCCTAGCCTCTAAAAAAGAATGTATGACTAACTGTTTTCTGGGGTTTTTTTGCTACCTGTGGTTTCTCTGTCTCTGCACAACGCCGGCACAGAAAGAGTTATGTGCAGTCTTGGAGGGCTTTTTTGTAGCACTACATCCTGACACCAAGAAAATTTTCAAATGGTGGCAGAAGATGGAATTAAGGTGGATATTTTCTGCCCCTCTTCTTCCAGTGACCACTCTAAGGAAATCTATGAAAGCTTCTATGGAAACAGACTGCTTGACACCTCCAGGGGCAGGTCGCCTCTCTCCTCTGTGAAGGGGATGGAGGAGGGTAGTGGAGTCAACTAGCTAGTCCAGGATATGTCCTGGCATGCTCCAGGACCTTCCAGGTTTGAATGATGAAATCTTCTCTTGCTTGATCAAAGCAATTAAAAAGAGCAAGTGTCCCATCAGGGTTCAGCCAGACCAGGGCACAAGGGTGGAGAGATCCCAAGCTTTAGACCTTATATCTACATTGCATGACAGGCTGACATTGTGTTCAGAAGCACAATGGACATTTTCCTCGCCCTGAAAGACACACAAGTTAGAGTATAGACTCATGCTGATATGGCTGTACCACTGCACTTCAGCTCATTCACATGGCCCTGGCTCAGGCAGATTTGGCACTGTACTCCCCAGTGTGAGATTAATAGATGCAAGACAGGCCCAGCATCTCCACTGAGGGAGTTCTTTCTATTGCAAAAGTTTTGGGTGCTTCCACAGAGATCATGCATGCTCTCTGCCGTGAGAAATGCCATCTGAAATGGGGACGAATGTCAGTGCTTACCCCCAAAGGCAGAAAAAGGGCTACACTCTGTGCTTGGTGATAATTGTGCTCAGCATGCCATGTAACACTACCAAGCGGCAGGGAAACGCTCTGGGTTTGCAAATTCATACACAAGATGGTACAAATTACCCCACTTGCTTTGTCCCTGCCCAGACTCACATCTGATCTCCAAATCCCAGCAGTTTTCACTGAGGCCAGCCAAACCACATCTGCCAAAGTGCTGTTCATACACCTGAGCAGTGGGTTCTGGTGGCCTTGAATAGAGATGTGATTGTTTGTGAAATGTGGCAGTAAATATTGTTAACTTAAACAAACAGGTTTGAGAGCCTTTTTTTTAAACCTCAGTATTGTCAACTGCTTTCCATCCACTCTTCTCCATTTTAAATCAGATTCAATTCTCTCCGTGGTTTTATTTTTCCTTTAGCAAAGTATCTCTTTATCCAGTCTTTATCCTTCATCTGTTTCCATTAAATCCTGATGATATGCATTGGCATTAAAAAAGAGTCATGCTATATGCTATGCTATTCCTATGCTATATCCATTGAAGAGTGATACAGGTAGAAACAACATTACATTCAGGTCCACAGAACAAGTGATAAGGCTCTTTTAAGGTAGTTTCACACTTCATGGTGCAATTCACTCGTTTCACCCACTGGAGTAACAAAACTAGTAAAAGAAATGTTCATTAAATTGCTCCTGTGGAAAAAAAAAATGAGACAGGTCTCAAAAAGTAGTATTTTTAGAAAGTTACCACATTATCTTAAATGTTGTACTATCAGATGGCTCAGATGGTTAAACTGAACAAAGAACTCTTTGTCTATGTTCATCACTTAAGAAAATATTACACAAAACAAAGCTGCATTTTGCTGCAATATAGATGTGCCAGAGGGATCCAGGCCTCAACAGCACCCAAAACCCAGGTCTTCATTCTGACCTTCTGAAGGGCATAAAATAGATACTTGAGGATGGGGGAAAGGCAAAGCACTTGTCATCATGCCTAGTTTTAAGCAGTAGCTTCCATGTTTTGCTGGATTGGGAGCAGTGACTTAATTGTGAAATTATTTGTATTTGAAGACAGTCATTTCATTAGGTAACCTTAGCACCTGCGGAGGACAGCTAAGTTGGAAGTGGCACTTTATTAGCACAAAGCCATTGTTCACCTGACATCTCTGGAAAGATGTTTGGGCACTTCATGTTCTCTCCATTGATTCCAGTTTTGCTGGTGAGAGGACTATTCTGGTCTTCATCACTGCCCCCTGTTTTTCCCCTGCCTCATTCTGCTTTCTGTTCTGGGAAGGAGGCAGCTCTCTGTCTTTATTAAAGTCACACCAGTCAAGAAGTACTCCCTTGACATAACAGACTGCAACATAACAGACTTGGAAGAGTTAGCAATTGCACCTTGTTCTGCAGTGCGCCTTGCTCTCCACTCTCTGGCCAGCAGCTCATTGTGCAATAGGGACAGGCTGTTCCCTTGCCATGGGTACCGGGCTGGTGCAGGTCTATCTGCCTCAGCCTTGCAGGCATAGGAATTGCACACAAGCTATTTCTAGGCAGGCAGTGTTCTTAGACCTTTCTCTATAGATGCCAATTAGAAGATTAGCGTCTTTTCTCTCCCCCTCTTTGCTATTAAATAGTCACACAAAAGCTGAGCTGACAAATTGCTCTCTCTATGGTGTGGGACAAAGACAGACAATAGATCAACATCATCTACTATACTCAAATCCTATTAATCACAGATTAATGAGAACATGTCTGGGGGGGGAGAAATTACCAGAATGCAGGCATATTGTCTTGTTACTCATGCAACATCTGCTGTGGCTTTACCTTTAGTGTCATGTCATCCTTTATCACATTGAAATAATGTTTGTTCCAGAAACATAATTATGATAATGGGTCCTTCCTTTAACAATTACTGAGGTACAGTAGGATTATATTTCTTAGCCACTTGGTTTAAAAAAAATATATCTCTTAACTACTTTGTGAATGCTTCTATTAGTCATCTGATTAAGGAAGATATGTTTATAGGCATTAATAGAAACTTGTAATTCTCTTTATTATTATGAATTATAATTTTATTCATTACTTCTCTGAAAAATCACATGTGCAGAAGTAAAGCTAGAATTTAGCTTTTAGTTTTCACACTTAAAGAATTATTTCTCTTTCAGCTTTCTCTTAAACTACTGCTAATTTTTCATTAATTCACATTACAACAGTATTGGACCACGATGCTTGTTTTGAAAAATGTGCATTTTTCTAGCTATCTTGAAGTAATTCTATAGCTGAATTGCTTATCAATTTGTTCCCATATTTTCTTTTCTACTGTTGCCATCGATAAGGAATACTGTTCAGGGCAACAGCCTAGCATGCATAATTGTCTCAGAGCATTTCACTGCTCACTGTTAATTCAAAGTTTTGGGTTTAACTAATTAGAGTTCTTCACAACGATTCCTAATGTTATCCTTAATATGGAACAGGATGCTTCACAGATAAATAGCAAAGCAATTACAGCTATAATCAGCCGGCAAATAAAGAGGAACTGCAGTCTACACGTGTATTTCAAAGAATTATTTGGCCCTTGTTCATCACGTGCCCTGCTGCTGGGCAGCTGAGTAGGGCGGGGGCCGGTCCGGGGTGAGTCGGCACCGCTGCGCTCGCGGGTGTTTCAGCACCGCGGGACGGGACAGCTCCGCAGGCAGGGCCACCGCCCCCGGTCCGGGCAATGGCATGGGCATGGGCATGGACATGGGCATGGGCCTGGGCATGGGCATGGGCCTGGGAATGGGCATGGGCATGGGCATGGGCATGGGCATGGGCCTGGGAATGGGAATGGGCATCAGTCCCACCACTCTGATCCTGCCTTGCCCTGCTCTGCCACCCTTCCCTGAGTTCCTCCCACCTCCCCACCAAGGCCAGTGGCGCGAGTCCCATGCCCTGGCTATTTCCCTCCCAGAGGTGAGGAGCTGCCCAGAGCGCTGGAGAGCGGGGCAGACCCAGTGGATGCACCCGCCATCATGCTAGATACACACAATCTATGTCTGCAGTGCCAAAACACCTTTTGAATGTGCTTCTAAATTAATCCCAGCTCACCCGAGAACTGCTGGCGCCACCGCTGTGCTGGCTGCTCGCTGCAGCACTCCGCTCACAGGCGTCAGGTTCCCCTGCCAGGTGCCACAGCCGTTGCCTGAGCACTCAACATCACCTGCAGAGCTGAGGGCCATTCGCCCTGGGTTCATAGCTGCTGTCGCAGGGAGCAGGGAAACACTTCAGGGGGCCGATGAACGTTGTTGTGGCTGCTACATGGTAACCTCTGCCTTAGGAGCAGGTGTGCATAAGTGCCATTGCTCACTTGTGATTCAGAGACCTACACCCTCTTCCTAAGGTAGCCTTGTTAGCCATGTGTTTGCAAAAACAGCAAAGAGATTATGAGCTTCTGCAATGCATTACACCATGTTTTACACCCTCATACACCATCACATGCACCCAAGACACAGAAAACCCGACTAAATGCTTTTATCAATTACCATCCACCCATCCCCTTTCTAAGAGTCCATCACCATCTGATGAGAGTTAGTTGTATTGGGGCACGCTCCAATCTTTCCATAGGAATGAGGTCACTGTTCTTGAATTATTAAAATACTCATGGAGAAGGGGGAAGAGAGTGATCAGCTCGGTTGCCTGGTGTCTCAGACAACCAGAGGAAAATCTAACCACCTGTTCCAGTCCCTGCTCCAAGAGTGGCTCATACTTCATTCAACAGTGACTTCATTCAACAGTTGTTCTGTATAGTACCCTGTAGTTTGGCTGCCTACAGGAATATTTTACCCAGACTACAAGGAATCTAGCATGAAGCCCCATAATTCTTACCCACCTCTGAGGAAACAAACTCAGCAGAGTGGTCTGGTTCCACCAAAGTGGATGGCATGTGGAAACAAAGGTGATGGACTAAACCTTCACTAGGCCTCAGTGAAACTAGTGAATCTTAGTAAATTGGGAAGTCCTACTTTTTAGCTTTTGGCATGGGCATTTAAATGAAAGCACGCACAGACAGATCTAAATCCTCCCAAATCCTCCTCTCTCACCTACATCCTGCATGACTGATCTATTAATTCAATTACCAAATATAAGACCAGTGATAAGGGTGCCAGAGCT